>NC_058412.1:29438719-29482959 GCF_002201575.2 Neomonachus schauinslandi | reverse complement strand
ACATTTCCCAGCAAGCCCCGGGCCGCCCGCGCGCCGCAGTTGACCCATTTCCCGGCCCGTCCCGGGCTCGGCCGGCCCCCGCGCCCAGGCGGCTGCTCCCTGCTGACTGGGGTGTGGGCGGGGAGCGGCGGAGGCAGGAGGAGGCGCTGCTGGCCGCCGCGGTTGCCTCCGCTGCTGGGCGCCTGGGCAGCTCCCGAGGGTTCTGCGGCCGCCATGGACGAGCAGGCGGGTCCCGGTGTCTTCTTCAGCAACAACCACCCGGGCGCCGGCAGTGCCAAGGGTCTCGGGCCTCTGGCGGAGGCTGCCGCGGCCGGCGACGGAGCGGCTGCAGCGGGGGCGGCGCGAGCCCAATACAGCCTCCCTGGGATCCTGCACTTCCTGCAGCATGAGTGGGCCCGCTTCGAGGTTGAGAGAGCCCAGTGGGAGGTGGAGCGGGCGGAGCTGCAGGTAAAGACCCTCCCGGCCTGGCCCTCTTCATCCCGCCTCTTCGCCCCCTCCCCCCCTTCTGGCCCCCGCTCGTCCCCTCCCCATTTGCTCCCGCCCATTCCACCCAGAACCGCGTCCCTTTACCCCCTTCACCTTTGCCTTTCGCTGACCCCACTTCCTTGACCTGGGTTCCCACTCCCGCCCTTGATGCGTTGTTTACCCTCCCCGCTCCTTTTCGTCTGCTCCTTCCCACTCTTAACTCAGTCTCTTTCCAACTCTTTTGCCCTCCCACATTTTAGGTCGTCCCTTTCAGTTTACTAATAGGGCTGACAGTAGTTTTGAGAGACGTCGAGCAAATCATTCTCTGCCCTAGTGAGTCCCATCCTAGGTCTAGAGATGTTCCCTGCGAAAGGTATTGGTAGTTGGCTCCTCTCTCTGAAAGGAAGGTGATTAAAGACAGCAGAAGTTGTGTCTGAGGGGCCTGGACTTTAGGCGAGAAGCAGATGTTGGGCGAAAGTATTATTAGGAATATCAGCTTCTTTTTAGATACGTGTAAATGTTTTTTTTCCTCTTTCCTCTTCCTTACCCCCTCCCGCGTTTCTTTTAGGTATTTCAGATTCATGGATTTTGAATGAAGGACCTAGATGATACAGTCAGGTGATGGTTCAGAGATGGTTTCCTGTTCTCAGAATCTGAAATTTCCCAAGGGTTAATTTTATGTCCAGTGTTTTGTGAGATTGACTTGTACTTTGAAAGGAACTAAAAGGGACTTTAAAGTTGGTTACATTTCCTTGCATAATCTGCAAGATAAAGTATATCCAGGAGGGAGCTGTTGTGGGCTCTTAGAAGAAAGTGAGGCTGATCCTTTATTGGCCATTCTGAATTGCTAAGTAGGTTTCAGTGGCTGTTCTTAAAACTTCCAAGGCACATACCAATTTCACAAGGAACTTAAAGAACTGAGTAGCTGTGCCTTTCTGTTTTACTGGCTAATCCTGTATTCTCATGAAATCTGAGTATAGTTTTGGTTGGTGAAACACTTGAAGTTAAAATGCTATCCAGTGTGTCACTTTTTTTTGGTAACATGTATTTTCTTTGGCACTTAAAAAAAGAAAAGGAGAAATCTGTTAAATAGAATCATGTGCTGGAACAGGGTGGTTTGGCATAGTGGAAGTGGGTGGGGAAAGAGGGAGTAGACAGCCTTACAGTGAGGGTTGTGCTTGCTTCTAGCTCTGACCTTGAGGGAATCCTTTCGCCTCTCCGAACGTCAGTTTCATCTTTTATTTATCCAGTACTTTATTGAGGAGTGCCAGCTGTGTGCCTCTAGGCCCTGGGATTAACAAAACCGACAGCAACTCTGCCCTCATAGAGCTTACATTTTAGTCGGCAAACAGTCAGCAAATGCAAGTATATAATATACTGGACCATAGTGGCACCTTGGATGAGAAAAATAAATCAGGTACAGGGATAGAGTGTGAGAGGGGCAGCTGTTTTATTTTAGATGTGGTGTTTGAGGAAGGCCTCTGGGAGGAGTTGAATGAAGCGAGGCATGACCCATAGTTATTAGAATTTTTTCTCGTTATTTGTACAGTTGTATGTTTATGTTCTTTGGCAGCCTTTTTTATTCCTTTTATGTACTTAAGTATCTAGTCTGTGGATATTTGTAATTTTTCTTAAAATAAATCTGACCATGTCTGTATAAATAACAAGCAGACTTAAATGCTTCATTCAAATTTATTAGTAATTCACTTTATTAGCACTGCATTCTATAAATGAGCTTGTGGATTTCAGACTTCAAGGAAGTGTGAAAGACAGGCTTTAACTTTAATGTTGTTCAGGTGTGGAGAATGATTTTTGTATGTGACTGCTTAAATTTTAATTTCCAGTTTAGGGAAGGCGAGTCACACTAATTTGGTCAAAAAACAAATTAATAATTCTTCCCTTCTTACTTCTGGAGGTTTGGGAACTTCCAACTCATCTCACCCCTTGTTGGATCTCCCAGTGCTCCCCCTCCACTCCTCCCTTTCAGCTTTTCAGTTTACCTGTAATTAATTATAGTCACTCTTCAGTTTTACACACACACATGCACGCACGCGCGCTACTTCCCAGGTTATGTATGGTAAATGTTAAAGTTCAGGTAGGTTTCCCACTGGTGCTCATCACATTGAAGGCGGTACATTTTTACAGTATCTTTTGGTTTGTGCTCATATTAATTTAAGCATCCATGGAGAAACGTTAAACATTAAAAATGTGTCATATTTTCCAAACAGAACAAATATTAAGTATATTTGTTCTGCTTTTTTTTTTTATTTTGTGGGCGAGAGTTGCAGGAATCTCACAATTTAAAATATGTTTTTAAAATCATTTCATCAACATCAATAAATTTTGAATATATCTCTTCATTTTTCTTTTGCCATTGGAATTTTTCTAGAAAAACGATATGAAGTAAGAGTTGAATGAATGACAATGAAATTTTTTTTTTTTTAAGATTTTATTTATTTTATTTGACAGAGAAAGACACAGCGAGAGAGGGAACACAAGCAGGGGGATTGGGAGAGGGAGAAGCAGGCTTCCTGCAGAGCAGGGAGCCTGAGGCGGGGCTCGATCCCAGGACCCTGGGATCACAACCTGAGCTGAAGGCAGACGCCTAACGACTGAGCCACCCAGGTGCCCCGATGATGAAATTTGGATTAGTTTGTGTCCCCCTTTTGATTTTTGAATCTCTTCTCAAATCATTAACACTACAGTCAACAAAAATACCTTTAAGATTAAGTCTAAGTTGTCCCTTCAGGAACCTGTCAGTCCTGCTCTTTCAGGTTGCCAGTGCAGAGTTGTGCAAGGCAATCCAAGCTCTCATCTACCTGGCTTGCCTTTTCCACTTCCTCCCTTCTTCAGGTCTTGGGAGGAAGGAACCAGCTACATTGTGATGCAAACTTGTCATTTCCCCCGCCCCTTGCCCATCTTGGTTAATGTAGAATTCTCTTTATTTTTTATAATCTCCCTCCCACCTCACTACCACCGTTCAGATGAGACTAGGTCATTCATGGGAAAAGAATGGTTAGAATTATTACTGAGCTTTATATTTGTGAAAGGAAGTGGAGTTGGAATACTAATCATAACATTTGAGAGAATTTTCTGTATGTGAGACATTGAGCTAGAGGACCTCAAAAGAGCATGCAGTCTAGTTGGAATGATATTACAAGCAAGATGCAGAAAAATCAGTATTTATCACGTTGGGGGCTTAAATTTTCTTAGAATAGCATAAAAGAAGAGAACTAGCAGTGAATAGGAAGAAAGAACTTTATGAGGTAATAACCTATTTGAAAATTACTGACTTAACAGAAAGCAAGTATGTAAATAAAAAATAAAATTTATTGGCCCTAATTTTGGGGGCTGTGTATAGTAGGGGAGGCTTTGCTGTTTACCTGCAAATGCTAAAATTGTGTGAAAAAGATGATATGATTGAGTAGCTTAGGGCATGTGGTGTACGGACTGTATACTGGAGTGTTTATTAATCTGGATTTTGTCATTATAGATTTATATTTTCATTCAACAAATGTTTGTCAGTCATCCGCTTTATGCCAGCTCCTGTTCTAGGCACTGGAGAAACAAGAATGATTAAAATAGACCCTTCCGTCATGAAGCTTAAATTCTGGAGGAAGGCAGACAGTAATAAATACCTACATACATAAAATGTTAGATGGTAGCGAGCACCATGATAACGTGGTATAAGTGGGATATGAAATGCTTGAGGGTGGAATGGGGAAGAAAGGCTTAACTGATGAGATGCCATTTGAGCAACACTTAAAAAGGTGAAAGTAAGGAAAGAATGTTCTAGGCCTAGAGAACAGTGCTGGGGGGGTGTGGGGGGCAGGGGGAGCATGCTTGGAATGTTTGAGGAATAATTAGGCACATGTGGCTAGAGTAGAGGAGAAGCATGGAAGAAATGTCGGAGGCACTGGGTCTTGCCCATTGTAAGGATCTTAGATTTTACCTCTGCCAGATGGGCAATGGTTGAAAGGTTTTTTTTTTTTTTTAAAGATTTTATTTATTTATTTGACAGAGAGAGACACAGCGAGAGAGGGAACACAAGCAGGGGGAGTGGGAGAGGGAGAAGCAGGCTTCCCGCCGAGCAGGGAGCCCGATGTGGGACTCGATCCCAGGACCCTGGGATCACGACCTGAGCTGAAGGCAGTCGCTTAACCAACTGAGCCACCCAGGCGCCCGAAAGGTTTTAAGCAAAGGAGGAACACCATCTTTAAAAGGAACCCTTTGCAAGGATTTAGAATACACTTAGAGGGAAGACAAGAGTAAAAGAGTCAGGGAGTCTAGTTAGGGGGCTATTTTAATAATCCAGGCTGGAGATGAACTAAGGTGGTAGTGATGAGATAAGTGAATATATATTTTGATACATATTCAAAGTATAATGGATTCCGAATACATTTTTGAAGGTAGAAACAACAGGATGTGCTGAAGAATAGAATGTGAGGAAAAGAGGAGTCATGTATGACTCAATTATTTTGACTGAGTAGCTTCATGAGACTGTTAAGATTTACTGAGCATATAGATGGATACAGTATTTAAAATGACAGTTCATTTTGTGTTTCAACTATTATTTACAATTACGGTGAGAGACAACATGGCATAGACCTGCTTTAAGTCTTTTCTCTAAGACTTACTACTTTATGGCAAACATGGCAAACAAATTCTGACCTTTGAGAACCTTAGTTTCCTCATGTATAAGGTGAGGATAATAAGTTACCTTGTGAGGATTAAATGAGATGTTTTAAAATACCTCACAGAGGCTGGCACGTAACACAAAATAAGTGCTGGATGAATAAATGGTAGCAAATAGGTGATGTAAAATTTGCATTCTTTGTTATATCCTTGTCTTCAGAGAAAAGCATAATCTTTTTTTTTTTTTAAAGATGTTATTTATTTATTTGACAGAGAGAGAGAAAGCACAAGTAGGCAGAGAGAGAGGCAGAGAGAGAGGGAGAAGCAGGCTCTCCACTGAGCAGGGAGCCGGACATGGGGCTCGATCCCAGGACCCTGGGATCATGACCTGAGCCGAAGGCAGCCGCTTAACCGACTGAGCCACCAAGGCGCCCGAAAAGCATAATCTTTAGTTGTAAACTCTTTTAAGGCTAGAGCATGTAAGTGTCATCCTGGACCAGGCAGTCTAATATTCCAGGTCTGATGGTGGCCCTATGGGACATTTCATAGGAGTGAATTGTCAGCCTCACAACACTGATTATATACTTCACATGTATTTGCTTTCCTTATAACTCAGTATGTCTGTTATCTTGGAATTTGTGTAAATTTTTTTGAGTGTGTTTTTCTTTTTTCTTTTTTTTTAAAGATTTATTTATTTGAGAGAGAGAATGAGAGAGAGAGAGAGAGAACATGAGAGGGGGGAGGGTTAGAGGGAGAAGCAGACTCCCCACTGAGCAGGGAGCCCGACGTGGGACTCGATCCCGGGACTCCAGGATCATGACCTGAGCCGAAGGCAGTCGCTCAACCAACTGAGCCATCCAGGCGCCCCTTGAGTGTGTTTTTCTTAACTTGCATGATGTCTTGGGTAACAAACATATCAATTTCCTAACCACCCTATAAAACTAATCTTTGGTTTTATTCAGCTCTTTAAACCACTTCCTTTGAACTTGGAGCAAGTGAACCCCTATACCATTGTGGTATGGTATAATTTTGTAAACAGGATCATTTTTCATTCTATTTGTATCCTTGATAATTTTATAATCTTTAATTATATTTTAGAAAGATTATAGAGGTTTTACTCTTAAAACGTAGCCTACTGTTTGTCACTTAAGTTCAGTATTTCTCAGCTTTAGCTCAATCTTAGAATAATCTGGGGGAAATTTAAAAAATATTCATTCCCTGGACTCTACCCCAGACCAATTAAATCAGAATCTTAGGATTTAGGGCCGCTGGTATTAGTATTTTTTTTGAGCTCCCTGGTAGTCCTTATATGCAGCAAGGATTGAGAACCACTGCTTTAGTTGTTCGTTTCTGATTTTACATGTATAGTTCGATGATTTTAACACATGTGTTAGTATTCCAGATATGGATGGCTTTTTATAGAATTTGGGATATAATTTCTGTTATTCTTTCTGATGATAGCTAGCATTTTATTTTTAGCCAGTAGAATATTATAATTGGATTCACCTCTCTCTGACTGAGAGAGAGAAAATGATAATCTTTGAGCTAGAATGAACTTTGGAAAAATCAGCTGCAACTTTCTTTCGCAGGTAAAGTGAGGCCCACAGAGAGGTTGAATGACCAAGAATGAAATAGGTTTTATACAAGCTGTCACTTAACTCTCCAGATACCTTTACAGTTTTTTTTTAAGCCGTTTCAAATACTATCTTGCTTGATCCTTAGAACTTTCTGAGATAGTCACACTAATGCTTATCATTTTTCTTCTTATTTAAAACAACAGACATGGAGATTTTATTCTGTTTTACTGTTTTCTAGCTTATTTTGTTGGCTACATTTAATACTGTGTCTTGACTTTGGTGTTCTGTAGTTTTATTATGTATTGGGGTATAGATTTCTTTTGTTTGTGACTTTGTTAGGCAACTTGGAAAATCTGCAAAATCCTCAGTCATTATCTCTTTAGATTTCTGCTCCATCCTGTTAGCTTTTTTGGGGGGTCTCTGATTACATGTACCTTAGACCTTCTTTATCTATTCTGATTTATCTTCCAGTCCATTAATTTTCTCTTCAGTTGAATCTAATCTTTTGAAGTCATCCAGTGAGTTTGTAATTTTGATTATTATTGAAGTTCAGTTTGGTTTCTTTTTGAATCTGCTGGATCTTTTCTTAATAGTTTCCTGTTCCTGAAGATATTTTCAGGTCGTCATTTATTCTTTTTTTTTTAAAAAAGGTTTTATTTATTTATATAATTTAGAGAGTGAATGTGTGTGAGCAGGGTGGAGGGGGTGGCGGGAGAGGGGCCGAGGCAGAGGGAAAGGGAAAGAATCTCAAGCCAGCTCTGTGCTGAGCATGCAGCCAGACACGGGGCTTGATCTCAGGACCCTGAGACAGACACTTAACTGACTGAGCCACTCAGGTGCCCCAAGTCCTCTTTTATTCTTTAAATCTAGTAAGTATAGTTATTTTATAGTTGGTATCTCTGTACTTCACTGTGTGTGAGGTCTTAGAGGTACCTTTCTGTGATTTCTTGTTTTTGCTGGTTCTTGTTCATAATGACTTGCTTCTTTGTATGCAGTTATCTTTGTGTGCTGCTCACTGTCTTGAAAAAGCATAAGACTAAACTGAGGTCTCAGATGAAAGTATCTTCAGAAGTTCTTTGCCTTTGCTTCTGGTAGGTTTGGAGGCATTACCAATCCAGAACCATTTAAAATAAATTCATTGCTTGAATTTGAACCATCCCGCTAATGCAAATTTTGGTTGCAAATACATTTGAGGACCAGTGTTCTTCATGTTTGCCTTGAAGGTATAAGGCCCTAAGTCTTAGCTAAATGTGGGACATATCATCTGTTAGACTTTTCACTCTGGATGGTCCTGGTCTTTGATTTTTGCCCTTTGGGTCCTGTAAGGCTGTCCAGACTAAGGTTCAGATTTGTTCCGATTGGCCAGTACCCAAAGGGCAAAAGTGGCATTTGTTCTCTTACCTCACTTGGTATTCATTTTCCCTTCAATTTTGGCCAAATAATTCCTTACTTCTTATCAGCTTTGCCTTTTAGATGAGTGTGAAAATACTTTGTCCAGAATTTTTAGCTGTTTTCAGTAGAAGAGTTAATTCAGGACATTATTACTGGAAACTGAATTATCTTACTTTCAAAAACTGATAAATAAGAATGGCCCAGTAATTATCTGTGGAGAAATATCATTGATAATACTTTTTTATTACGAGATGTCCTTATTTAGCCCTGAACTTTATTTACTATCTAAGTCTACTTTTCTTTGAGTTCCAGTGATAGGAGAGGAGACTACAGCTTCTCTCCAAAATCTTGGTAATTTAAGCAGAATTTAAAACAAACCCCTTTACTAATCCGTCTTTGAAAGGTGTTTGGAAGTCCAAATAATCTGCACTGATTTCCCTTTGTCAGCTTATTATCTACTTGATGCCAGCCATACTTTCTGATTTATGAATATTAGTGGTATCTAGGTTTCAATTCTGGGCCATTAGAAATAAACTTGCCCTTGGGATCCTTGGAGTTTCTTGCTTTGGCGGTCCATTTGACAAAACAATCTATTGCCTATCATATAATGTGGCTATGGAAAGTTCGGGCCTTAACTCCATCATTTCCAGTATATAATTTTTCTGGGCCTCATCTTTGTAAATTGTGAATTCTAATACACCCACCAAACAGGAGTAGTTGTAATTTTAAAAAAGATTAAGTATGCAAAGTATGTGACCCATAATAGGTGTCTAAATAAATGGTTTGCTCTTGCTGGTTGAGATTTCTATGGAGAGAATGCTTTCAACTATATTATTTATTTAAATTAAATTTTAGAAGCCAAGATCTGGTTTAAGTGATCCATTTGGCACATAGTGGCTACTTAGATTCTCTTTGCCCTGTTAGTAGTGGTTTAATGACAATAAATTGACAGTATCCGAAGTAAGGGGCGGGCCAGAGATGTGTAGTGAAGGTGGTAATAACTGTAAGCACTGAGGACTGGAGATAGGAATAGAGGAAACTTTGGAGTTCAGGAAAGAAACCTGAGGCTAGAGAGAAGCTGAGGAAAAAGGGTAGAAGAAAAGAAGAGACAGAAGGGGAGCAGAGGGGTGGGGGGAGCAGACCCAGACAGGAGGGAGAAACTGCACACATGAACTTGTTCTTAATTCCTAGAGCATGTATTGTCTCTAGTCTTCGTTTTAACACTTGTAGAATTCTAGGGCTGACAAGCAAAGACACACACACACTTTCTGCCCCCACCCTCCCCATCTCTACTCTCAATTTTCTGTTCCCTTCATTAGACTAAGAATATTTTACCTCCTGAGGGACCTTTGAACCTAAGTAGTCTCATCCTTTGTTTTATTGGTGAGGGCCACGGAGAGATGGAGTGAGTTGTCTTCGATCACTCTGTGACTTGGTGGAGATTTAGTTTAGAACCCAGGAGTCCTACTGCTCCGGCCCAGGCATTGTTCTGCATACTACATCATCTCCTTTTATTGGTTCCTCACCCTGTGTAGCTGCTTCTGATCTGAAGTAGCCAAGTGAATTATAATGTTTAGATGATTAATTATGCCTTGAGTAGCTGTCATAATGTAAATTCTTCTCACATATTTCAAACTTTTCAAGCAGAACAACTTAGTGAAATGACTATATTTTAAGGGGTTCAGGAAAGTCTTCAATTTGTGTTCCTCAAAAGTGTTAAACATTGGGTCACCGTAGTTTCTTTTAATAATTTTATTTTTGTGTAGGGAATACTGATATAAAATTTATTTCTTTAAAAAAGTCTGCAAATTCGGATCTTTTTCAGCTGATGGTAGCCTAATTAAGTTCTCTGTGTGTGTGTGTATTTTTTAAAATATAGTTAGTGTTTATTGACTACATATCACCTTTTGTGCAGTGGTTTGGTTATTAGGTCATTCTCAGCGTACATAATGCTGTTTGAACAATGATATGTCAACCATGTATTTGCTCTTATGCATTAAAGTATTTGAAGAAATAAAATCACTTTCTTTGGCAGACTTAATGCTGTTTAACTTTTATTACAAAAGTACCTTATCTGAACAAGATGATGGAATATTAGAAAAGATTAATATGTAAGAAGGACAGTTTATTGTAGAGTTGGCTAGAAGCAGTATGGCACAAGGAAAAAAGATTTTTTTTTTTTTTTGGTAGATAAGATTGGGAGAAAAGTAAGGGAGCAGAGCCCTGGAATTAAGGGGAGCTTTGGGAAATATTGAATAGGGTTGGGTGGAATAGGTATTTTGGGTGTGATGAATAGGTTCTTGGCATAACTGCACTGTAGAGATCCAAGGAAAGGGCGCGGGGAGTGTTAGACACAGGTTCCATTAGCACTCATTTACATGGGACAGAAATTGGATCCAATACCAGCATATCTAGTTAGGAGAAATAAACAAGATGTCAGATTCCACAAGGGTGATACCAGTTTCACTTCATGGAAAATTACAGCTCAGTCTGGGACTTGTTCTCATTTTTTTTGTTTTGTTTGTATTTCCTAAATGAGAAGGTTAAGCAGTCAGCAAAGGAGCCAAATTATATGCACAACCAAAACCTGCTCCCAAGGAGTGTGGATTCATATAAAGCTAAAAGGGAACAAGGAGGAGCCCAGAGATCTGGGTCAGTACACTTACTGAACTTTAAAGAGTAGTTAGTTGGGGAAGATGGTACCATGGTCTCAGTACTTGAACCCAATACTTTATCTTGTTTCCTTTCCTTTCTCCTTTATCCTCCAAAAATGATGATAGGGTTTTTGTTGTTGTTGAGCTCTTACCATGTGCTGGATACAGTGCAGAGCACTTGTGTAATCTATTTTAATCTTAGCAAAGCTCTTTGTGGTACATATTAACGCTTACCCCTAATTCATGGATGAAAGAGGATAAATAATTTCCCATAAGAAAAGTTTGAGTTATGGGCCTGGGCATGGTAAATGGAAGGAAATATTTTGACATTTTTCTTCTTCTCTTACGCTTCTGAGTCAATGTATAGGGTTGGGATATTTTCCCTCCCTTGTCTGCCTGGTAAATTTCTAATCCTTTTCCAAGATTCAGTTTACCTTCTTTGGGAAACCTCTCTGACCTCTAGACATTGTGAAGCTTCATGCTCTCCTAAAAGCTTGTATATATAAGACAGAAACACCATCCTGACCAGTAGTTGGGTGGTTAATCTGGTTGAAATGATACCAAGTCATTTAAGTTAATATATAAATGCATACTCATTTGCCACTGTAAGACCAAGCCCCCCTGCCCTTCACTTTTTTTTTTTTTTTTTTTTAGAATGCTGATTGGAGTTTTGTGTTGTCTTTCTTGAATAAGCTACAATTATGATGCATTGCTTGTGATTTCTGGTTTTGGTTTTCCTTGGGTAAAGTATACAGTGCATAATTGTGGATTTTTATGACTTTTCCCTATTCTTTTACAGTTGTTTCACTCACATTTAATTCGACAGCAGTATTTTTTGTAGGTTTCCTTTGTTGTCTCCCAAAGCATTCAACTTAGTCTTTCTTTTCATACCTGTATTTTATTGGTTTATGTAATGTTTAATTGAATTATCTAATCAAAGCAACAGTGCAACTGACATAAACAGGTTTGGGAGGAAACCAAGTTGACTCTTGGTAAGCTTATACAACTTGACTGAGATAACAGCAGTGGTTGGGTGAACTGTAAAGAAGAACATACTTCAGCTGTGAATATTTAATGTGCCCTAGGCGTTGAGCAGTGTTTTACAAAGGGACTGAAGAATACTGGTTAATCCAGAGGTTTGGTTGAGAGAGGATTAGTGGTGAGAACTTCTGTGTCTCAGTTACACCACCTATCTCATACTTTGCATATTTGTTTCCTCACTAGGTTCTGAGTCACTTAAGGGCGTTTTTATTTCCCTAAGGTCCAGCAGTTACTGGCACATAGTAGCTGCTTAATAAATGGTTCTTAAATAAATGAATCCTATATTAGGCTACATTGTTACTGAATATATATTAAATATATGTGTTTGAATATGTATATCATGTCTCTTAGCTAAATTTTGGCCATAAGGACAGGTCCTGTGTCTCAGACATCTTTGATATTTACAGTGTTTGTAATAAATTTCGTGAGTGTACAATATATGGTGGAATGTGGAGGAGCAGTGTATCTGTCCCTCTTACTGCTAGCTAGTTCCGCCTTATGACTTCCCCTGGAAAGAGCCTTTGAGAGCAAGTAGTATCTGTATTCTGTTGTGTAGAGCATGGCCTGGGCCCTGCCAAGTCATTCTGACAGAGCTCATCTTAGGGATGCCACTGGCTTCATAATTGCAGTTTGATCTTAGCTGCAGCCAGTGGTGCTTGGGTTTTGGTAGTTGTGAGTGTAGGTTTGTTTTCTTCTCCCTTTGTGTGTTAAACACTGACTGCCAGGAAATGTCTTTGGCATCATGTCCTGACAAGTCTTTACAATCAGCAGGGTCAGATAACACTTTTTTTTCTTTTCTAAAATCCATGCCTTCAAATTTTATACATGTTCCTTATTCCTTCTAAATAACGAATTGAATATTTTTTTTCTGTGAAGATAAATCTGGCTTTAAATAAACTATCTAGTTTTCATTACTTTGTATTCTACCTTTCCAGTTTTGTTTATAGTTGCATTACTAATATATTATGATTTTAAACTTTTTGAACTCTATTATTTTTAATAAAATAGAAATGTCCCAGTTTTCCAGAATTTAGAATTAAAATTCTGACTTTTTTTTAATCCTTAAGCCTGCTTTTTTCCATCAAAAATTAGTTTCCCAGCTCCTTACAGCTAGCCAAGTAAGTGAGAATGAGCACAAAAAAGGCTAACATATGGAAATACGAAAGTTGCCAAAGCCTCATAGAAAATACGTGTGGATTAACAGTGGAAAACAAGCAGATACAGTTCCTGGTCACATGGAGTTTATAATCAAGCGATGGTTCTTAATTTAGATAGAGCTGAGTCCATTATGCCAGTGGTAGTATCCATATGGCAGTGCCGTTTTAGCTTTTCCCATTTAAAAACCAACCAAACCAATAGTGACACAAAAGAAACCCCTTTCTCAGCTCTCTTATCCGTTAGTACCGTCATCCTATTTGTTCCCTTTCATTTCACTGTTAATTTCTCCGTACAGACCACATTTAGTACCTTTGGTTTTCTACTAGTCTCATTTTCTTCCCTCTCAGTTTCTTTTTTCTCTTTCTCTCTTTTGGGTTACTTATTTTTCCCTCTAGTCCACCGTTCAGATACTTGTTCGCCAGATTAGATTGTTCTTTTTTTTTCTTGCCAGCAGTTTCTCTTTGATTTGAATCTTCTCACTCTAGTTGATTCTTTTTATATATAGATAGATGCCTTATAAAATTACATCTCTAGGTAGTGCTGATATTTTTCCACAGTTACAATTCTGTCTGATTTCTTGCTAATGTCACCTGGGTGACCTGCTATAACTTGAAACTCACTCAGCCTTTCTGAAATCCTTCTCACAAACCAAGTTGCCTCTCCTCCCCATACCCAGCCCCTAATTTACCCTTTCTAGAAGTCTAGATTCAGCTTTGAGTCAGCGTTTCACTCTCTTGTCCTCACTCTCCCGGCCATGCATCTGGTTTTGTAAACTATTTAATATTTTAAATCCATTTTTAATCATTTAATTTTTAATACTGTTGTTAACTTGGTTCAGATCCTCATCACCTCATATCTGGGTGACTGCAGTAGAGGTCTTAATTTTTTACCTCTGGTCTCTCCCTTGGTCAAGGTAGTCTACACAATATTACCTCTCAAGCTTCTAAAAATAATAATTTGTTCAAGATATATATTTTTTTCTTTTTGCCTCAAATCTCTTCCATGATTAGACTATTATATTTCCTACCTGTTAAGGTACTCTTTCTAAACCAGCATAGTTTAAGCTTGCTTTGCACATAAGCCGCGTTTACTTTTTTTTTATCATTGCTGAAAAAGTTGCATCATTGTGAAATAATCTTCCATAATTTGTATTATTCTTTCAGATTTATATATTCTTTATTCAAATTTAGCTTAAGTCCCATTTTCAATATGAAGAGTTTTGGGTTTTGGTTTTGATTGTTACTTTTTTAGTACTTGCTTTTGTCATTTGACACTTAGGGTGTGCTATCTTTTACTGTTTACTTGCTTTTTATGAATCTGTTCAATTAATTTAACAAATATTTATTGGGCATCTACTACATGCAAGTGACTGTTCTAGGCATTGGGGATATAGCAGTCAATAGTGTAGACAGTTTCTCTCCTCTTGGAACTTTAGCAGCTTCCTCTGTATCTTACTATTATTTTTTAAATTCTAACACCTATCATAGTATGTGTTAACGTTATGTGTTGATAATATTAAAATTGAGTTCAAATTTGCAAGAAGGAGCCCTTGACTAATAATACAGAAAAAAACCATCTTGCTGCTGAGCAAAAAACACTGATAATTATAGAGAAAAGGATAATTATTCTGGAGGGTGGGGATATCATTTGGAAGGTGGCTATTGTCTTGAATTCAGTGATAAATTTTAAAAAATTAGCCAAAGCAATACTGCCTTGGCAGATATTAATTAAGCTGTATACCATTAGTCTCCCATGCAAATAAACAGAATTCAAATAAATAGAAATTAAAAACAATACTCATTGTCTTGGGATCAGGACTTACTCAGTTTTGTTTTCCACATACCATCTTCAGTTCCATATAATCACAGGATGTTAAACTCTTAACCTGGGTAGTTGAGGAAACTGAGGCTCAGAGAAGTTAAGTAACTTTAATGAGATCATATAGATTAGTGAGAGAACCAGAAATAGGAATCTCCCAAATCCCACATCAAAGAACATTGAATATTTGTACAATACAGTTCAGTAATTGATGTGTATAGTTCTGGTCCTGAGTTACCAAGAAAAATTATGTCCCCAGGCTTTTTTTTCAAAATGAAAGTAGGAATTTATTATCTTTAAAATTCAGTATACATCAAAGCTTAAACGGTTTATCTCAGCTATTTTTTATGTGTGTCTAAGTCTTTCCTATTTTCCCTACTTTGTGTTCTCTTGTTTACTTGTTTGAATAAAAATGGTTACTTTGATATTTTGACCTGATTATATATATATATATATATATATTTTTTTTTTTTTTTTATCAGGAAATGAGTGTTTTATGATGTTTAAAAATCAGGTAGTTAGTAATAAAAACTTGTTTTAATAAAGCTTGACTTCCCTAGTTAAGGAATCTATATTGATTTTTAAAAAATGTTTTTGTAGGGGTGCCTGGGTGGCTCAGTCAGTTGGTTAAGCGTCTGCCTGTAGCCTCAGGTCAGGATCTCAGGGTCCTGGGATCAGCCCCGCATCCAGCTCCCTGCTCAGCGGGGAGTCTGCTTCTCTCCCTGCCCCCCCACCCCCCCACCCCGGCGTGCACGCGAGCTCTTGCTCTTTCAAATAAAAAAATCTTTAAAATGTTTTAAAAAATCTTTAAAAAAATCTTTAAAATGTTTTTGTAAGTTTGCTATAATATGAATTAGAGAAGAGATTTAGAGCATGAATCATTGACTAGAAACCACCAATTTTTCTACAAAAAAGAAAGTTTTAATCCTTATTTAGAATTCAGAGTTAAACTTAGACTTTATTTTTAGAAACTGTCTAAATTTTACATTTAACAGTGTTAAAGAAAACCAGAGCTGGACAGTGGTTAAGGTAGTATAAGCAGATTTTAATCAGGGACTGTTGCAATAGGGGGAAAGAGACCTCATTATAGAACTGGGCTTAGTTCTGAATACAGCAAGGAAAATTAGGAATTTATAGCCAAGGGGTGGGGGGTTGGGATGTAAATTATGAAGAGGAAACATCACAAGTAAGGGGATTCTGGCTAAAATGACTTGACAGGATTCTTGCTGAAGGGAGGCCAGGGTGACCAAATGTCACCTGGGGGATTGGAGGGGTGAGGAATTTGATCAGGTGTTGAAGGTGATGAGATATTGAAGGTAAGGGATTCTTGCCAAACTGACTTAGTAACATAGTTGCTAAAATTGGGGGATGTGAAGGTAAACATGGAAGTCTAAAGATCTGGCTTAGTTAAGCAGCCGACTCAGAGGAGCCTGACTGAAGTTAGGTTGAGAAGAGAATCTTTGTCAGAAGAAATATCTTTAAAATAAGAATCAGTGTGGGAGCCAGGGTGGCTCAGTCGTTTAAGCGTCTGCCTTAGGCTCAGGTCATGATCTCAGGGTCCTGGGATTGAGTCCTGCATCTGGCCTCCCTGCTTAGTGGGGAGTCTGCTTGTCCCTCTTCCTCTGCCCCTCCACCTCCCTTATGCTCTCTCTCAAATACATAAAATCTTCAAAGAAAAAAAAAAAGAATAGGTGTATATATAAAACATAAGATAGTCAGAAAGATAAAGGGTAGAAAGTACCCCTCCTGTCACCAGTCCTTCTCACAAACCTACTGTTTAGAGATAAATTATAACAATTTAGTGTGTATCCCTCCAGAATTTTATGTATATACACACATAAACACACACACTTGGGTTTTTTATTGAACTTGTATTTACCTTGGCAATAATTGTTTATTGCCTCTCTCGTTTAATCTACTTATCTATTTTAATCTCCATTCTTCTCATCTTCCATTTTTCCTTTGTAAAATATTTTTTCTGTACGTGTTCTTTATTTACAAAAATCAAATTGTGTCATTTTTTTCTTTTTAAAAAGATTCGTATGTGATATTTTGTGTACATTAACTCTATTACTTTGAACTGTTTGAGAATTTTTTAAACATAGTAATTGTTGGGTATGCATAAACCTAATTTAGCTAAGTTGCCAACTGCTTTTGAGAAGGACTGCCCTTGTCTACATTTACACTAACAGTTCGTGATCACATATCATCTAGAATTCTACTTCTTGCTAGTCTCAAATATAAAGGTATATTTATATTAACTTGAATTTTTCTGCTTATCAGTGGGATCAAGCATCTCTTTCTAAGCTTGTTAGACTTTTGAGTTTCCTCTTCTCTAAATTGCTTATTCATATCCTTTATGAGAGCATGGAATATCTATTTATTGAGATCATCTTCTGTCTATATTTACAAGTAGGATTAGTTTTTCTTCTTTTTTCTGTAATTTATTTTTGGTAATTTTTTAGGTTAGTAATACAGTTTTAGCAGGAAACAGAATGATAGTTTAATTTATTAAAGCTAAATAATTATAATACTTGTAAAGTAGGTTAAGGGGAAGTCATTGGGATTTGTATTTATTTATTTTATTATTTATTTAGTTAGTTAGTTTTAAAGATTTTATTTATTTATTTGACAGAGAGAGACACAGCGAGAGAGGGAACACAAGCAGGGGGAACGGGAGAGGGAGAAGCAGGCTCCCCACTGAGCAGGGAGCCCGGTGAGGGGTTCGATCCCAGGACTCTGGGACCATGACCTGAGCCAAAGGCAGACACTTAACGACGGAGCCACCCAGGCGCCCCAGGGGTCTGTATTTATATTAGGAATATTACCTTATAAAATAACAGGCATTGTTTTATGTAATGGATTTAATTTTAAAAAGACATTTTCTGGATCTTACTCTTACAAATTAATAAAAAGAATATATATATACACACACATAGAGATATCTACATATATATCTGTAGGCACACACATACTTGTAGCTACTTTAATTGATTGGGACATGTTATGGGTTTGTGTGTTTGAAAGTCAAGATTGCTAAATATGTTTCTAGTCTGGAAGCTCCAGTCCTGTCTTGCCTACTGCCTGTAATGAGTGCCCACCTTAATAGTAAAATCAGCAACATATAAACTTACATTTCAGTCTTACCCTCCTTCACTACAAGCTCTTTAAATTTAACCCTCTAGCATCTGTGTTTTCTTTAGATCTCTGTTAGTATACACATGTTTTAAATATGATTGGTTTGTACATAATTACTTTGTGTCTTTTTTTTGTTTGTGTGACAATGAAATGAGTTAAAACACTTATTCAGAAAAATATAACAGGAAGAGCTCAAAAAAAGATAGCTTTCATTAATTTCATGTATTTTCATATATGTATAGTTGTAGTCTCTGCACTTTCAGTAATTATATAACCAAAACAGATGTCATTTTTGCTTATCTTTCTGTCTCTGCATACAGGAAAGTTCACAAGAGAATTCAGGAAACTGTTCACATTGGTTATCTCTAGGTAGTGGGATGGGGTAAAGGAATGGATCTGTTGGTTTTTTCCTTTATATATTTATATAAAATTTGAATTTTTTTTCCATTTTACAGTATTTTTTAATGAGGAAGAATAATTTTTTAAAGCAGTCAAAATATAGCTTATTGAACTACTCTCTTAATGAGTATTTGGATGGTTCTGTTATAGGACAATAGTCAACATATGGCAAAATAGTCAATATTGTAAAAGAAATATTCATTAAAACAATGAGAGATACTCTTTTCTGAGTGTTTAAAGATCAATAACAACACCCAGTGCTAGGCGAGATTTGTTGAACTTTACTTTCATACATTGTTGGTATTATCAGTTGGTCAGTATCTATCAGGAAACAGACTTTGACCTAGTAATTCAGTTTGTTGCAGTTTTCCCAGAGAAATAGTTCCCTTAAAAGTCTATATGCATGAAAGGCAACCTACTGAATGGGAGAAGATATTTACAAATGACATATCCAATAAAAGGTTAGTGTCCAAAATAGATAAAGAACTGATACAACTCAACATTCAAAAAACAAATAATCCAATTTAAAAAATGGGCAGAAGACATGTGTAGACATTTCTCCAAAGAAGACGTACAGGTGGCCAACAGACACATGAAAAGATGCTCAACATCACTCACTGTCAGGGAAATGTAAATGAGATATCACCTCACACCTGTCAGAATGGCTAAAATCAAAAACACAAGAAACAACCAGTATTGGCAAGGATGTGGAGAAAAAGGAACCCTCCTACATTGTTGGTGGAAATGCAAACTGGTGCAGCCACTGTGGAAAACAGAATGGAGGTTCTCGAAAAGTTAAAAATAGAACTACTCTCTGATCCAGTAATCACACTAGTAGGTATTTACCCCCCAAAATACAAAAACACTAATTCAGAGTGATACATGCATCCTTATGTTTATTGCAGCATTATTTACTATAGCCAAATTATGGAAGCGACCTAAGTGTGTATCAATAGATGAATGGATAAAGAAGATGTGGTGTATATATATATACAGTGGAATATTATTCAGTCATAAAAAGAATGAAATCTGCAACAACAGATGGGTTTAGAGAGTACAGTGCTAAGTGAAATAAGTCAGAGAAAGACAAATACCATATGATTTCACTCATGTGGAATTTAAGAAGCAAAACAAAATGAGCAAAGGAAAAAAAAAAAAAGACAAACCAAGAAACAGACTCTTAACTATAGAGAACAAACTGATGGTTACCAGAAGGGAGGTGTGTGAAGGTGGGTGAAATAGGTGATGGGGATTAAAGAGTACACTTATGATGATGAGCACTGAGTAATGTATAGAACTGTTGAATCACTATATCATATACCTGAAACTAATATAATACTTTATGTTAACTACACTGGAATTAAAATTAAAAGCTTAAAAAGTCTGTATGCATGAAGAATATCATTAGCGATTTTTTTGTAATAATGAAAAATTACAGTCTGAATGCCCAGCTATGGTGAAATGAGTATCAGGAATGCTTTTTTAAAAAATTTTTTTATTGTTATGTTAATCACCATACATTATATCATTAGTTTTTGATGTAGTGTTCCATGATTCATTGTTTGTGTATAACACCCAGTGCTCCATGCAGAGCATGCCCTCTTTAATACCCATCACCAGGCTAACCCATCCTCCCACCCCCCTCCCCTCTAGAACCCTCAGTTTGTTTTTCAGAGTCAATTGTCTCTCATGGTTCGTCTCCCCCTCTGATTTCCCCCCTTCATTCTTCCCCTCCTGCTATCTTCTTCTTCTTCTTTTTTTTTTTTAAACATATATTGTATTATTTGTTTCAGAGGTACAGATCTGTGATTCAACAGTCTTGCACAATTCACAGTGCTCACCATGGCACATACCCTCCCCAGTGTCTATCACCCAGCCACCCCATCCCCCCCACCCCCCACCGCTCCAGCAACCCTCAGTTTGCTTTCTGAGATTAAGAATTCCTCATATCGGGCGCCTGGGTGGCTCAGTTGGTTAAGCGACTGCCTTTGGCTCAGGTCATGATCCTGGAGTCCCGGGATCAAGTCCCGCATAGGGCTCCTTGCTCAGCGAGGAGTCTGCTTCTCCCTGTGACCCTCTCCCCCTCATGCTCTCTCTCTCTCAAATAAATAAATAAAATCTTTAAAAAAAAAAAAAAAAAATTCCTCATATCAGTGAGGTCATATGATACGTGTCTTTCTCTGATTGACTTATTTCACTCAGCATAACACCCTCCAGTTCCATCCATGTCGTTGCAAATGGCAAGATTTCATTCTTTTTGATGGCTGCATAGTATTCCATTGTATATATATACCACATCTTCTTTATCCATTCATCTGTCGATGGACATCTTGACTCTTTCCACAGTTTGGCTATTGTGGACATTGCTGCTATAAACATCGGGGTGCACGTACCCCTTTGGATCTAACACTGACATAACAAAGGTCATATTTTTCCCACAAGTCTGGTGGTGGGTAGTCTTTTTCTCTGACATAAGCTGGTGTAGTTACTCAGTGATGACATAAAGTAACTAGGCCTTTTCTATTATTCTCCTCTGCCATCCTTCACCCCCAATCTGTTGGCTTATTGTCTTCTTTCGCGTTACATTATGATTACAGGACTGCTATAGTTAAGAGATCTCAAGACCAGAGTGAAAAACAGCAAATAGGTTTGTTTGAATGTTTTTTGGGTGTGTCTCCTTTATCAGTGAATGATAAATTTTCCCGTAAGTACCTTCTCCCCGTCCCCAGCAATATCCATACATATCTCATTGATTACATAGCCATGTGTGGCCACAAGAGAAACTAAGAAAGCGTGAATTTTACTTTCCAGATTCTATAGTGGGAAGTTACAGAGTAGAAAGGGGTTGGGAATGTGTATTTTGAGTAGCCAGTCCGCAAGATCTGCTACAATGGTTAAAGTAAGTTATGGTAAATTTGCTTGAATTGATTTTTTACTCAACTGTTATTATTATTACTTCTGTAATAAACTCAAAGAAAATGATGGTATAAAAACAGTAATGACAGGGCGCCTGGGTGGCTCAGTCGTTAAGCGTCTGCCTTCGGCTCAGGTCATGATCCCAGGGTCCTGGGATCGAGTCCCACATCGGGCTCCCTGCTCAGTGGGAAGCCTGCTTCTCCCTCTCCCACTCCCCCTGCTTGTGTTCTTGCTCTCGCTATGTCTAAAAAAAAAAAAAAAAAAAAGTAATGACAGAAAATAAGATTAGTTAAATACTTAAACTGTGTTTAGCAGAATGCCTTGTACTACAAAGTGCTTATTTTCTTGCCCCCTGAATGAACATTAGTTTAAGTGCCATAAAGTAGTAAAACAGCATTTACACATAGAGGTGTTTTTCTTTAATAGAAAATAGTAAGTACTCTTCAGAGTACCTCAGAGAAGGGAGGGATTACTTTAAGCTAAATAGGCTAAGAGTTGGCACTGGTAGAATTTGAAATTGCAGAAGGGCATTTGGGAAAAGTAGTGGGGATGAAGAGAAGAGCATAAGCCAAGGCATGGGCCTGGAAGAGTTCAGGCCATATTTGAAGACCAAAAGATGGTCTGCTTTGATTGGAGCACAGAATGTGTGAGAAGGAAATGTGGAAGACAAAGCTAGACTGGTGAGTTGGGAACAGATTGTAGATAGTCTTAAATTTTGTTGGGAAGAATTTAGGCTTTAGTTTCATAACACCTTACATTTATAGGTTCACAATTCAGACATATTGAATGAATGCTTTAAATATGAAAAGTGTTGCCCCTTGAAGACTGCTTCTTTAGAGATTGTATACCTCTCAAAAGATAATTTGGTTTAAGACATGTTTAGAACTCCTTTGCAGTTTTCTAACCATAAAGAAAATCATACACTATAGAAAACTTGTCATTTGCAAGGGATACTTTGAGACCTTTGTGCATCCTCAAATTTTAAAATTAAGAGGTCTTTGTGTGGGACCCTTTCTTCCTCTGAATCGTGTTTCCTTTGAGATTCATGTTTCATATATATATATATTCCTATTAATATTCTTATTGTTTTTGTTTTTAAAGATTTTATTTATTTATTTAATTGACACACAGAGAGAGAGACAGTGTGAGAGGGAACACAAGCAGGGGGAGTGGGAGAGGGAGAAGCAGGCTTCTGGCCGAGCAGGGAGCCCGATGCGGGGCTCGATCCCACGACCCCGGGATCATGACCCAAGCCGAAGGCAGTCACCTAACCAACTGAGCCACCCAGGCGCCCCTCTTCTCAGTGTTAATGGAAGTTTTATTTCTTTTGATGAATAAGATTTTGCTCAGGTTAGAGCACTTGCTGAGTCAGTAATGTTTCTTTTTTCTTTTTTTTTTTTGTATAGAACATTTGGTGGACTTGTTCACATTCATAGTTACAAGCTGTTACCAAATTTGACATTTCCTTCTTTTTCTAAGAATTGTTACTTTCTTATCCTTGTATTTTTCTTCACTTCACTTGTGCTAGCCGTTTGGCTTTCTTTGGGGTTGGGGCGGGGGGAGACATTTTTTATGAAGAAACTCAGTTTAAAAAAAAAAAGTTATTGCTTTTGAACTTTGAGATGTGAATGCTTATTTAGACTAGGCTCACTCATTTACTCTGGATCTGGCCTCTAGCTTCTCATTATCTTAAGGGAATGTCTTCTGAGTGGCTCTCAAACAGTGAAAACTGTGAATATTAAATCTGTGAATGTCACATTTATTATACTGCACATCCACAGATTCTCCCTTTGATTGATATCTTATTCTCTCACTCCACTCTATGTATGTGTATGAATATACACATATTGGGTTTTTTTTCCAGCTTTTTTGAGATATATCTGACATAACGTGCAAGTTTATAGTGCACAATGTTAATCTGATATGCTTGTATATTGCATATATGTATATGTATATATGTTTTTTGTAACTGAATTTTCCACTTCTTTGTGCAAACATTAGAAACATTTGTAAAGATTAGAGAGATAGGAGGACATGCTGTGGGAATTGATTGGTTGGGGGCAAGAGGGAACCTTTGTGAGGACTCAAGAAACTTGATGTACGGTTATTTATATCTTGCCATCAGTTGATAATATGCATGTAATTAATTTAGTGTTTTAAGTGTGAATTTGGGCAGTGGAGAGTTTCTTGTGTAGGACAATCTATATTTTTAATCATACATTTAGGGATGGAGGGATTGATGTGATAGAATATACCACTATCTCCTATAGCATTTCAGACATAATGTGTCATCTAAAAAAAATTACTCATCTTTTTTGGAAAGGAATGCTAGGGAAATAAAAATAATAGTACAGCATTTTTGAGGAAAATTTCAGGATACTCATTCATTTATTGAAAGATAAAGCTAGTTGTAAAGTTAATACTAGATTAAAATAGTTTCTGAGATGAACATCAGTTTTGTACTTGACCCCAGAGTTGACTAGGCATCTCACTGTATTTTGTGTTTATTTATTTATTTATTTTTAAAGATTTATTTTTTATTTTTTAGAGCAAAAAGGGGGGAGGGGCAGAGGGAGAGAGAGAGAGAATCTCAGACTCCCCACTGAGCTCTCAGTCTTACCACCCTGAGATCATGACTTGAGCCAGACTTCAGAGTCGGACACTTAACCAACTGAGCCACCCAGATGCCCCTATTTTGTGTTTATTTTTATAGTCACTGCTTTTGCCTATAACTGTGTTTCTGGTTCTAGTTGCATACAACATACACTACTGGTCCACATATGTTTTGTTCAGCATATATGTTTCATCCACTGGGCAGTGAGCTCTGTTTTATTTTGTCACTACCCTAGCCCTAGTGTCAATGACTGCCTGGTGCAAGGTAGGTGCTCAGTTAATACTGTTAAATGAATAAATGTGAATATTCAATAAATTTATGACTCAAATCCTTATTTATTAGGAGACCCCACTGTCTGGTCTTAGCTCTTTTCTATACCTACGTGTTCTGATCTTGTACCCTCATTAGATTGGAAGTGCACTGTGAGTAGGAACTTGGTTTTGTCTTTCCTATATTCTTTACAGTAATATGGACTGTGGTGGGTAGTAGGTATTCCCTAAAGATGTGATTAAACTGAATGAAAAATGGTGAATTTTATGTTTTTATCTCAAGACTGCTAAAAATATAGTCATAAACAAGAAATTTGGAAGAGAATCAAAAAAGCTAATGTGTCCTTGTCTGTCAGCTTGAGGGCCTATATAAGACTTTGTACTTCTGTAGAGTAGAGAGCTAGGGTTCTGGGACAGCTCAGTTCCTCGTTCTTTAACGGCCTATTTGCTTTATTTTTGGCCTTCTAACTATGTCACAGATGGTGTAGGTCAGTGGTTCTCCAAGTGTTGTCCCAGAATAGCAGCATTAGCATCACCTGGGTACTTGCTAGAAATGCAAATTCTCAGGCCCCACTCTAGACTGAAGGTAGAGTGTGGCTCAAGCAGTCTGTGTTTTAGTAAGTCCTCTAGGTGATTCCCATGGTAAAGTTTAATGTCACACTGTCTTTAGGAGAGAGGGCTTTCTAGAGGCAACAGTTGTATGCCAAAGAAAACCACCTGGCAGCCTGAATTTAAGAGAATAATGTAATCCAAGGCTTTTCAGAGGGAACAGGTATGATTTATAAAGGTGTTAAGATATAAATCAAATTATTGAAACTTCATCGTATGCTATTTCTTAGCTTAAGTAAACTATATTATTCACTTTTACTTTTCAGATATTTCTTTATTTGTGAGTTTGTGCTCAAATTCAAAGTGAGAAGCTTAAATTGGTCAAATTTTCTTGTACTTTACATTTTTGTGAAAGTGAGTGCTCTTTCCTTCCCAAAGCAGATGACCAAGAAACAACTGAAAAGTGTCCAACCCAAACTAATATGTTGTGTATTTTTCTTTTTGTGAATATGTTTTTCAGTGATTTCAGTTTTGAATTTGAGCCTTTTTAAATTTTAGAGTACAAGATAGTTTAAATGGTTTCAATAAGTTAAATGGTATATTTAAAATAATTTGTTTATTAGATATTCCTGAATATGCAGATAAACCCGCTTAGATAAAACAGATTTATACTCCTTATCTATATCCTTTTGACAAATTGGAATTGAAAAATAATATAAATTAATTTTTGTTTACCATGTAGACTCAAATTGTAAAATATCCAGTTATTGTTGTTTTTATCTTTTTTATTTCTAATGGTTAGGAAACAAAGGCCTAATTTTAGGTATATAATGTAAAAATTTTATAAAGCATCGTGAAAGTTCTAACATTCATTTTCCTTGAAGATAATTCCAAAATTTTCTTTTCAAATATATGTGCCATTACCATTAGGTTTCCTTGTACAGATAAGTGGATGTATGATGACTTACAATTTTAAAAAATATATTATTTTATTTGTAACACTTGAAAGCTATTTTCATACCTTACCTACTTGATCAAATTGAATTTACTTCATTTTTCTAATTTTTTTCTTAAGATTTCAATTGCATGTCTTAATCTTTTGTTCCCGGAACTCTGGAAAGTTTAGAAGAATTCACTCTGTGAGAATGTTGAAGTGACGTTAGTGCAGGCAGAAGCAAGAGTTTTAAAAAGTAGGCAAATTGTAGCTTAATAGTTCATAGAGAAGTATAGCTATAAAATAAAAAATTAGATAACTGAATTCATCACTATTCCATATTACTGGACAGTATTGGAGGCTAGGAATATATTTGCTCTCTAACTAGAGAACTGTCTCTCTTCTTTGAGAAGGAATTCTGTTGTAGTGATGTGCAGGGAGGACTTTTAAGGGGCCCTTTGCACCATGCGTTTTTCTATCACATCCTTGTTGCTGATACTCCCACTACATTGCGTGTGAGTTTTCCAAGTGGTGATTCATTCATGGTCTTGGACTGTCATCTTAGTTCATTTGTGAGAATGCTGTGCTCTTTAGAGATATAAACTACTCAATTTCTTGGTGCTTTTTTCTCCTTTGTAAAAATAATATAGTTGGATTAAAACATCCAAGACAAAGTCTACAAACTGGTGGCTTGTGGAGCCAGATCTGGTAAATGAATTTGTTTGGCTGTAATTGTCATTACATTTTTCAATTAAGAGACTTTTATGCATAGTAACATGACTGTGGTACAGCATTGAGAAGGTATAAGGACGGACATGGATATTTATTTTTATATATATATGTATATGTATATGTATATGTATGTATATGTATGTATATATATGTATGTGTATATATATATATATATATATATATTATATATATATATGTTAGTCACCATACAGTACATCATTGGTTTTTGATGTGGTGAATCCACGATCCGTTGTTTTCGTGTAACACCCAGTGCTCCATGCAGTACGTGCCCTCCTTAATACCCATCACTGGGCTAACCAATCCCCCCTCCCCCCTCCCCTCTAAAACCCTGTTTGTTTCTCAGGTCCATAGTCTCTCATGGTTCATCTCTCCCTCCAATTCCCTCCCCCCCCCCATTTTTCCCTTCCTTCTCCTAATGTCCTCCATGCTATTCCTTATGTTCCACAAATAAGTGAAACCATATGATAATTGACTTTCTCTGCTTGACTTATTTCACTAAGCGTAATCTCCTCCAGTCCCATCCATGTTGATGTCAAAGTTGGGTATTCATCCTTTCTGATGGCTGAGTAATATTCCATTGTATATATGGACCACATCTTCTTTATCCATTCATCTGTTGAAGGGCATCTCAGCTCTTTCCACAGTTTGGTTATTGCGGACATTGCTGCTATGAACATTGGGGTGCATATGGCCCTTCTTTTCACTACATCTGTCAGACATTGATATTTAAAAGTAGTTTTAACTCCTGTTCGTCTTTCTCCCAGCCACCTAGTTACTTTCTCTGGAGACATTCAAAACGACTACATGTTTGTGAATCATTCCAGAGTTATTACTTATACATAGAAGCATAATAGTATATTTACCTTTTTTTTTTAAACCAAATGGTTGCAAACTATATACATTGTTCTGTGTCTTGCTTTTTTTTTTTTTTTTCATCTATCTTGGGAATCATTCTAAATCAATATATCTAGAGCTGTCTCCTTTGTAACAAACACGTAGCAGCCCTTTGTATAGATGTATCCCACTTTCTTTTTATTTTTTCTTTCTTTCCTTCCTTCCTCCCTCCCTTTCTTCCTTCCCCACCCCCTCTCCCCCTCCCCCTTTCTCCCTCCCCCCTTACCCTTCCTTTCTTTCAGTCTTCTTTTTCCCTTATGTCTCTCCTCCCCTTCCTGCCTTTTCAGTTAAATAATCCAATTCAAACAACAGTATCCTGCCATATTAGAAAAATCTTTATCTGGGATTTACTTTTTATTTTGAAAGGGTAAAGAGATTTACACCAGTATTATGTTTTAGACTCAGATGGTTTTTACAGAAGAAATTAGTCTTGTAAGAACGTATGTTTTAAGGATCTTTTTTTCTAATTTTTCTGAGTAGAGTTTTCCAGAGGGAAAATATCTAAGAGATTGACTCTTTCTTCCTCTTTTTTTATAGATATCAGTTGAGGACCTGATTTTCCACTAGTGGTATTCATAATTTAACCTGTCCCCGTGGAGGGACATTAGAATTATACATACATTTTTGGGCGCCTGGGTGGCTCAGGTGGTTAAGCGACTGCCTTCGGCTCAGGTCATGATCCTGGAGTCCCAGGATCGAGTCCCACATCGGGCTCCCTGCTCGGCAGGGAGTCTGCTTCTCCCTCTAACCCTCCCCCCTCTCATGTGCTCTCTCTCATTCTCTCTCTCTCAAATAAATAAATGAATAAAATCTTTAAAAAAAAATAGAATTATACATACATTTTTGTGTGTATTCTTTCAGTGTATCATTTCACACGTGTGCAAATATATTCGAAGGATAACAGTCTAGAATTAGAATTGCTGAGTAAAGAGTGTGAGCATTTACAGAGTCAATGGATGTTGCCAAATTGTCCACTGTAGTGAAACTGATTTATATCACCACAGCCAACATGCAAATGCCTTTTCCCCCCAACATATTGTTTTATTACATTATTGAACTTAGTCTGATGGAAAAGAGGAAATCTGATTATAGTTTTAATTGGTATTTCTCTTTCATGTGACATTAAACATCTTTTTAATATGTTTGAGGTTTTGTATTTCCTTTTTATGAACATGTCCTTTGTATGTTTTTCTGTTGAGTCCTTGATTTTTATCTTACTGATTTGTAAGTGCTCTTAATATAGTAAGAAAAGCAAACTCTTGTGATTTGTGATGACTGCATTTCCTATTTCATTTTGACATTTGTCAAAGAAGAATTCTTATTTCTCGTAACAGGTTTTCAGCAACTTTTTAAATGCCATATACATGCAAATATTTTTTGAGATAAAATGTATTAGTCTTTTGTGGCTTTGGGTTTTATCTTATTCTCAGAAAGGCTTTCCTAACTTTGAGATTATTAGAACAAAAACAAACCCTACCTTTTCTTCAAATGCTTTGGGGTTCTTTGAACATTTTTTTTTTTTTTTTTAGATTTTATTTATTTATTTGACAGAGAGAGATAGAGCACAAGCAGGGGGGGGCTGCAGTCAGAGAGAGAGGGAGAAGCAGGCTCCCCACTGAGCAAGGAGCCTGATGTGGGGCTCAGTCGCAGAACCCTGGAATCATGACCTGAGCTGAAGGCAGACGCTTAACCGACTGAGCCACCCAGGCGCCCCTGAACATTTTTTATTATTTGTTTTGATGTGAGAAATATTTTCCAGGTGGCTGCCCATCAAGATTTATTGAATAATCCACATTTCCCCCAGTGATCTGCAGTGTCCCCTTTAGCATATACTAAATTCCTGTATATATTTGTGTTTGTATTTGGATTGTCCATACCATAGCTCTCTGTTCATGAATCAGTACCACCATTTAAATGATTGTAGAATCATAATATCTTTTAAAATATCTCAGGGACTTTAAATAATTTGTTTATTTTGCTTTTTTTCCCATGTGTATTTTAGAATTACCATGTGCTGTATTCTTCGCTTAGCTTTTATTTTTTTTCTTGGAAGTTTTATTCTAATCAGCTTATTTTTGTTATTAAAAATGGGATTGTTTTCTATCATTATAGAACTGTTTTTATAGCTCATGGGTTTTAATTTATTATTTTTACATGTAGCCACTTCATTAAAATTCCTCTAATAGTCAGTTTCTTTGGATTTTCCTGGTATCTACTCATATCATTTACAAGTGATGACAATTTTGTTTTCTTTTTTCTGTTTTTAAACTTCTTTCTTTCTTGACTGATGACATTGGCCACTACCTCCAGAACATGGTTAAATATTTGTGGTAAAAAATGGACATCCTTTTTTGTTCCTGATTGTCAGTACTTCTTGGGTTTTTCCATTATACATGATGCTGACTTTGAATTGAATTTTTTGTATCTTATCATATTAGGGGGAGTTGGCCTAGTGTTTGTTTCAAAATTAAAAAAAAAAATAGATCTTATATTGACAGAACAGTTGCAAGGGTAATACACAGAATTTTTTTCTTCCTGAACCATTTGAGGGCAAGTTGCCAGCCAACCTGATAGGCCGTTGCCTCCCTCCAAGTACTTTAGTGTTTATTTCCTATAAACAAGTACTATCTTATGTAACCACATATAACCATCAAAAATCAGGAAATTAACACTGATACATTACTACCATCTAATCCTCAGACCCCATTCATGTTTCATCACTTGTCCTAATTAGGTCTTTTTATAGCCAAATTCAGTTCAAAATCATGTATTACATTTGGTTTTCATGTCTTTTTAGGCTCCTTCAATCTAAAAGAGTCTTTCCTTGACTTTTATAAGCTGACACTTTTGAACATCACAAGAAAGTTAATGTGAAATGTCCCTCAACTTGAATTCGCCTGATATTTCCTTATGATTGATTTCAGGTTATGTATCTTTGGCAGAAATATCACAGAGGTATTCTGTGATCACCAAGAAATATCACCAATACTATTATTCTTTTTTGTTTGTCTTTCTGGGCAACTCCATCTTCTCTGGAATCTTTGTCTTAAACGGTTCTAGGTCTTTTATTTTTATTAAATATTTAACTAATCCAATATGTGAATTGGTAGAAGGATGGGGAAGCAAGTGTACTGGAAACAACAAGGAGTTTTTAATCACAGTACAGACTTTCCAGTATTATGAGCTGAAGTTTCAGAATCAACCAGGAACCATGACGGTGGCAGAAATACAAAACTAGCCAAAGGATATAGAGAGGAAGAAATTGGTCATTGATTTTATAATTATGCAGATTAGATTATTGTTTTTATTAAAGCCGTTTTGAAGAGTGTATAGAATTCTATGCCAAAGCATTGTTTGGTCAAACAAGTTGGACTGTCATATCCTTTTGACAAGGCTTTCATTTTTTCAGCTTTTATTATTCCTTTTTTTTAGTGGGTGAGTGGGGGGCAGATGGAGATGAGGGATAGAGGGAGAGGGAGAGAATCTTATTTATTTATTTTTTTTAAAGATTTTTATTTGCGAGAGAGAGCGAGAGAGAACATGAGCAGGGAGGAGAGGGAGAAGCAGGTTCCCCACAAGCAGGGAGCCTGATGCGGGGCTCGATCCCAGGACCCTGGGATCATGACCTGAGCCGAAGGCAGATGTTTGACTGAGCTACCCAGACGCCCCAGGAAGGGAGAATCTTAAGCAGGCTCCATGCTCAGCGCAGAGCCTGACCTGGGGCTCAATCTCCCGATTGCGAGATCATGACCCGAGCTAAAATCAAGAGTTGGAAGCTTAACTGACTGAGCCACCCAGGTGCCCCTCATTTTTGTCAGTTTTAAATACAATGTGTTATTATTATGCTTACATAAAATAATGATCTCCTTGCAGAATACATAATTTTGAAAGGTTTTATGATCATTAAGTTTGGGTAGTATAGATATTTGATGTCTTTTCCTCTGTCTATGGTTGTCTTTGGACTATTTTTAATTCAGTAAGAAAAAAATAATCCTTCTTTAATTGCAATTTCAAGAGCTTATTGAAATAAAAACAAAAACAGCACTACTTACATCTTGAAAATTATAAGATCCTTGGTAAATTGGATTTTGTGTTCAATATGGTACTGAAAACATAGAAAGGAGTGTTATTCAAACTGAGTAGAAGTAGTTAGTGGTTCACTCACTAAACTTTAGTTGGACAATCCACAATTTCTTAAGGATGTGGTAAGGTCATCATTAAATATAAGTTCCTGCTTACTTAAATGGAAAGCACTCTGGAAATATAAGTAACATTGTTATCTGCACTAATGTAATAGAAATGGAAGGGGAAAGCATATGAGAATAGTGAAATTGATGGCTATCCTTGAGGGTCCTTAAATCCCTTCTGCCCTATTCTTAGTGGTGTATGGGTTACTTTAACAAGTTAGTGTTTGCAACTAGTTTCAGTTCCTTAAGTGGAAGATACTATTTCAATTCTAAGTGTCTTTTTAGATATTCTGGAGAGCCACTCTTACCTAGCTGTTTTTCTGAAGACAAAAGTTTTACAGTTTGTTTACATGTTAAAATGTAGGGTTTTTTTGTTTTTGGTTTTTTCTTTAATTATTCCTTGAAGGGGCCAGGAACCAATGGAGGGCTGTGGTTTCTGATTTTCCTTTTTTGAACTTTCACTTTTTTTCTGCACATTAAATCTCCTAAAAGAGGCTAGGGTGAAAGGTGGGGATTGAGAAAAGGCAGCTCTTTATTGTTTGCAGGGGAGGTCCAAAATAAAGCCTTTCAAGACAATTTTAAGTCCATCATAAGATTTATATATGTGTTGAAGCTCTGAGAACTGTTACTTCTCAGTGGTGTTACAAGAACTCAGGATTTTACTAGCCCCTTTCCCCATCTTCCCTCTTTATAATAGAGAAGCCCCCTCAATGCCATAAACACTTAAGTAAACTATACTGTACACTTTGCATATGTCTGCATTTATATTGGTTGTTTTAGATTAGGACTCTTAGAGGACACAGTCTACCTGTTGTAACATCCCTGATCTGAAGTAAAATGCATATTTTAAAAAAAAGGTTTTTTTCCCCTTGCAATCAGTGCCTTTCTACATACTTACGCACTTGTGACACATATGTAGAAGGAAGCGTATTTGCATCTAAGTGTCCTGTCTCCCAAAGTTTCTTTCTTCACCTGGGTTAAAAAGTTTTTTTATTTGGTCTAATCTTAGTTTTGTCTTTCTTTTCCCTACTCAGGCCCAGATTGCTTTCCTTCAGGGGGAAAGAAAGGGTCAAGAAATTTTGAAGAAGGATCTTGTGAGGAGGATCAAAATGCTGGAGTATGCTCTTAAACAGGAAAGGTAATTCAATGAAATGGAAGATGATGTTCTCTTTAAAGATTGGAGTAATTTTTCTGTCATTCTTAAATCCAAATTTTAATACTTAATACTTTTGAATTCAGGAAATAGTGTCTGTAATACACATTTAAAAATGGTTGTAATATGTTAATTTAATGTTCTTGTGAATGTTTAATAATCATGACCAATAAACTGATTTACATGATTTAAAAAAAATTTAGCAACATTTTTCCTCTTCCCTGTCCTTTCTTAAGAAACTTAGGTGTTTCCTGAGCTGTCATTATCCATTTCTTTATGGAATTGAAATCGTTTTTGAGTTGTAAAGGAAATTTCTGTGATGCTTACTCCCTCATCAACTAATATTATTCAGTTTGATGTGTTTTCTTTGGGAAAAAATGCAGACTGTATTGAGAATCTTTTTTATCTTTTTCTAGACTTTTTTTTTGGTATTTTGTTCCTTTGCTATCAGTGCTACTCATCTCTCTCCAGAAGTGAATCTTATCTTTCTATGTTGCTAGGTCTAAGATACTCAAGCAATTAAGCTCAGGTCACAGGTAAAGGACAATGGGTCATAGATGAGAATTTTGGAAGTTTTCATATGAATTATAAGTTTATTTGTTTTAACAGGTCGTCTTTGGATTTTTTGTTTTTAGAGAATTTTTTGTTTTTGTTTCTGATAATTGAGTACTTGATAGGCGATATTGAAATTCTCTATTTTGCTTGTTTTTTTTTTTTTTAAGATTTTATTTATTTATTTGTTAGAGAGAGAGAGCATGGGCGAGAGTGAGCAAGAGTACAAGCAGGGGGAGCTACAGGCAGAGGGAGAAGCAGGCTCCCTGCTGAGCAAAGAGCCCGATGCGGGACTCGATCCCAGGACCCTGGGATCATGACCTGAGCCGAAGGCAGCCGCTTAACCGACTGAGCCACCCAGGCAACCCTGTTTTGCTTGTTTTGATCACATACTTTTCTCATTTCTTTGAAGTTGATGAATGGGCTGTTTGCAAAACTGCCATAAAATAGCATTTAACAGATGATATTTGTGAATATTAAGAAGCAGATTAAACTTTATTAGAACTTGTTTTCACCTTTACGCGGGATCTTTGAATGGCACAAGAAATTGAAAACAGGCTGACCTCTTGGTTAAAAAATAGATGATTCTTTTTATTCCTTGAGAGGTTGATTGAAAGCTGCATTGGAGAGATTGGGTGGGGGGAGGGAAACTACTTTTAAAAGCATGCACTTTGGGAATATTTGAGATTTTAAGCAATCTAATTATAGGCATCATGGAAGAGAAAGAATAATAACATTAATAATGGCAACTATTTATTAACTACTGTGTACCAGGCCTTGAAGCTTAAAAACAAAGTAACTTGAGTAGAGTTGCAAAGTTGTAGGAGAGCTGTGATTCAGATCCCTCAGGTCTGTCTGATTCTGAAGTCTGTACTCTTTACCAATACATGATTCTGTCTTGTAATACAGAAGAATTAAAATATACATATACTAAAGTAACCAGGGATGTTTTGTGTGTGTGTGTGTGTATGTATGAGTGTGTCCCTTCTCATTAAACATATTCATTAATATATCCATCCAACTTAAGCACTGTGCTGGAGCTGAGTATAAACATAGGTCACTGTCCTTGTCCTTGTCCTTAAGGGTTCAGAGTAGCAAGAAACACACTTGTAAACCACAAAAGTGTAGTGCAGTATGATAAGTGCTATGGGAGATGTCTGTACAGGGTACAGTGGGGTCACAAAGAAGGGAGTGGTTATTTGGATCTGGAAGGTGGAAGTAGAAGGAAGGACGTAATTGGAGAGGAGTTGAGACTTCAACAGTATCATAAAAAATAAGATGTTCGCCAGATAGGCAAAGTTCAAGAAGTAGAGAGGATATGTTTGACAGGGAACAAAGTAGTTTGGTGTGTTACAGAAATATGCAGTCACTGTGTGTGGAGGGTAGGATGTTAGTTGTGATTTAATAAGTGATAATGGTAGACGTGAGCAAGAGCCAGATGATGGAGAACTTAACTAAGGAGTTCAGACTTTTATCTTCCATATAATAGGGAACATTGAACATTTTTCAAAACCTTTTATTCTGAAATTTCTCAAGCTAATAGTAGTTGCAAGAACTACATGCCTTTTACCCGGATTCACCTAGTTGACAACATTTTGCTGTATTTACTGGTATGTTCACTCTGTAGGCACATTGCTTTTTTTCTGAATCATTTGCTACTTAGATGCAGATGTTATACCCCTTTGCCCCTGAATACCTCAGTATATATCTTCTAAGAGCAAGGAGATTCCCTTATATAATTACAGCTCTTTATCAAATTAAGGAAATTTAATGTTGATATAGCACTATTATCTAATATAGCCCATATTCATATGCTCCAGTGATGATCTTTTTTTTTTTTTTAAGATTTTATTTATTTGACAGACAGCAAGAGAGGGAACACAAGCAGGGGGAGTGGGAGAGGGAGAAGCAGGCTTCCCGCTGAGCAGGGAGCCCAATGTGGGGCTTGATCCCAGGACCCTGGGATCATGACCTGAGCTGAAGGCAGATGCTTAATGACTGAGCCACCCAGGTGCCCCTCCAGTGATGATCTTAATAATACTTTTCCTCATCAAATGTCCCAGTAGTGATTTTTATAGTACTTTTTTTCCCTGCTCTAGGATCCAGTCTAGGAATACATATTGTATTTAGTTGTCATGCAGTTGAAAGGAGCATGGAATAGTGTGAAAGAGATTTTAGAAAGATCACCCTGACTTCATTATGGGGGATGGACTGGAAAGATCTATGAATAGAAGCTGGAAGAGTCTAATAGTCTAGGATGAGAAATTATAACATGGTAGCTGCTGGAATAGAGGAGGCATCAGCTATGAAACATTTTAAATAGAATCCATAAAAATTATAATTCAAGAATGGTTCCCAGGTTCCTGGCTTGAGTGAAAGTTTTTTGTTTTTTGTTTTTTTTTTTAAGATTTTATTTATTTTTTAGAGAGCGAGCGAGGGAGAAACAGCATGAGAGGGGAGAGGGTCAGAGGGAGAAGCAGGTTCCCTGCTGAGCCAGGAGCCCGATGTGGGACTCGATCCCAGGACCCTGGGATCATGACCTGAGCCGAAGGCAGACGCTTAACCATCTGAGCCACCCAGGCGCCTGAGTGAAAGTTTTATAAGTTATCAAATGAATTAAAGATTAAGAAGTAAGTGTTGAAAAGCAGATATGGGAGTGGGACTAGGACTAGAGATGTATACTTAGGAACCATAAGTATTGAGGATGAAGTTATAGGAGTAGTTGAAACAAGCAGAACAAGTATTATGGGAGGAGAAGAGAGAATCAGCCGGAGCCACAGGAAATGGAAATGTTTGAGGAAAAGGCAGAAGGAGGAAGAGCCAGCAAAGGAATGGTTGGAGAAGGAAGGAGAGAGCAGTATATTGGACGCAAGCTAAAGAAGGTGACTATTGCAGATGCCCAGCAGACTCCAGGTAAGTTGTAAGCTGAAAGTAGTTATCTAGATGTGCCAGGTAGGAGCTTGCTGGTCTCCTTGCCAGGATAGTTTCAGTGAGGTAGCAGGAACATAAACCAGATCACAGGAGATTGAGGGCTGAGAACTCAGGACAGATAAAGTGGAGACAGATACAGTCGCTTATTTTTTCAAGTAGTTTGACTTTGAAAAACAGAAGAGATAACTGGCTGGGTCTAGGGAAGATTTTTTTTTTTTTTTAAACTGATGGAATTCTCCTGATTCCAGAGTCACTGATTTTGTATCTTTTGAAATTTATGGAATGATTTGAGATTATTCCTGATGTTATGGCACTACTTAAGTGTAATAAGGAATAAAAAAGCATTTCTTTCTGGATTAGAGCTCTTAAACATTTCAGTTCTTTAACTCTGAAATTATTTTTCGAATGTTTTAATGCCAGGAATTTTAAAAAATTTTGGAGTTCTAGAACATTTCAGTTCTTCTGATTCTGAAATTATTTTTCTAATACTTTAAGCCAAGAATTTTTAAGTTTTTTTTATTGAGCATAATTTGAAACACAAAGGTAGAGAGACTAATATTTTTTATATACACCTCCAAGCCTCAACAGTTAATGTTCCTGTCATTCTTGCTTCATCTTTATCTATTTTAGAACAGCAAATTCTAGACATCTTGTCATTTACCCTGACATACCTAAGTGTAAGGATCATGATTTAGAATTGCTGTGTTACAGATTTTCTAAGTAGTCCCACTTAAAAAGATCCAAAATTAAGTGAAACTGAATCTTTAACATTACAGGAAAATTACTCACCTAGCCAGGAATTTATCAAGGCATTCCTTATAGTGTGGTAGAATATGTAAAATGAGGAAATTTACGTCTAATTTTTCAAGAACACATAGTGTTTAATCTAAGATTTACTCAGGAACTTCTATACTGAAGAACCTTAAATACTATATAAAATACAGTTCTGAAACATTCCATTTTTCCCCATTTCTTTTCACCTGCACTATAAAAACCCACATGTCTTCCTTGCCTCTGATATTTCCATATTCTAATTCATCTTCCACATTCATAGGATGCATTTTTTGAAATACAGATATTATATCCCTGCTTAAAAATATCTAGCTAATTTCAGAGATCTTAGTAAAACCTCTTACAGCCAGGCCCCTTTCTAGTCCTGTACATACACACACACACACACACACACGCACATACACCCACGCACAAACACACACACACGGCTTTTTTTTTTTTTTTTTGATCCATGATGTATTTTTTTCCCCACTTTTTCTTCTGACAGAAATACTTTTAATCAGTCTATTTGTCTGATTGGAAAACCACTGGTTTTTTGAGGTTTAGCTAGAATCTCATATGTTACCTTTTTTTTTTGGTAGTTCTCCTTGACACCACCTTTGACAGAATTAGATAATCTCTTATCTGAATTCCTATAACATTTGATCTATCTCATAACTCTTACCACAGTGTGCTGTCGTTATTTATTTCAATTTCTATCTCTTAGCCATCTTCTTGCCTCCACCCTTAATTGACTACAAACTGCTGGTTATTCCCAGCAGCCAATACAGTGCCTGACATGTCATAAGAATTCAGAAACAGTTCATTGATTTAATCAGATTATTTTTAGCATCAACATTTAAAATGTGATTGGGATGCTGTGTTATATTCCTAGCACATTATATATAATGATAGACTTTGAAACAAAGCTATAATGGGACTTCTTTATTATTATACATTTTTTATGCTCTTTTATCCAGTAAAGGTCAGTTGGGAGGCCTAGCTATGTATCAGACATAGGGTTCTTAGGCATGAGATCTGCTATTTATTTTACAGTCACATTTAGACAAAAAAATAAGGGAATAAGAAGATTGGTAAGTAACACAGTGAGATGAAGTATTAAAACCATGGGAAACAATATGAGTGAGAAAGGTATTTGGCATGTTAGCTTGAATGTTGCTAAGTTGAGAAGGGTTCTGGGAGTAAGGTTTTTTCAGTGAATTTAACAGTTTCGTAGGGAGACCCTGCTTTAAGGGAACACAGCCTGTGGTAAACACGACAGTTCTTTACTTACTTTGTCTAATTTTTTATGAAATGTTAGCTCATAGTATGTTATTTTTATTAATACATTGTAAAGAATATTTTTTATTCCCCTTTTATATAAACTCTGTTGCAGTTTTTCCCAAGACCACTAGAATGCACTATAGTGCAGTATTTTTATGTAGAAATGTTTTTCTGTGTGTGTGTATATTTTATATATATATATATATAAATAAATGAACTGCATAATATTTTATTGCTACTTTTATTCCATCCTCAGACCAGTTACTTTCAATTGCTAGTTGACTTTTAGGAGGTATTGTTACTTTGTTTCATGGTAGATGAAAAATCTGAAGATTGACAAATATTAAGAACCTTGTTTAATTTCTGGTAACTGTAAGTAAAATTAAGTGGCTATAAATCTTATTCTCTAATAATCAACATTATTACAAATACATTGAAATAGACTAGGAAATGTTTAGTCTGGTGATGAAATCTTTGTGATTAGCAGAAGCATTGGGAATAGAGAATCTTTGTTCTAGTTAATTTGGAACAAAAGTATTTACTAAAAATTAAAAAAAAGAAGAAGAAATATATGCATGTTAATTAACCAAATAACACAATATGGTCTCCCTTTACGTATTCCTTTCCTTTCCCCAAAGAAATCTTACTAATGTCTTCCGTATTCTTCCAGAAATCTTCTATGCATATGACATATATATATATAACACATATATAAAACAAATATTCATTTTTATTTTTAATGTGTGTATATTATTACAAAACATTCTGTACATATGCAAAACATATAAGACTAATATATACTCCTATACTCGCTGCCGACCTTAAATAGAACATTAGCTATCTGTAATTTTCATAGGTTTTCTTAAGATCCTCCTCTATATAAATGTTGATTTTTCTGTTGTAACTATAAAATAATATGAATTCCAGTACTTTGCCCATTTGAGCAAATAATTTTCATTTCCTTTATACCTTTTTTGAAATATAAAAACTTCTTTATGTGAAGTGCTGAATTAGTTTTTTTATAAAAAAATTAACTTTGAAATTTGGCTATATTATCCCCTCATTCCTTCTTTATTACTTTATTACTTTGGTTTTTCTAATTATTATTACTGTTGTTGTTATCCTAACCTTATTGCATTTAGTATTTATTATAAATGGCCTCAATATTTTGGGGAAGCAAACAAGTCAAAATATATAAATACATTATGTAAGTATGGCCATTTTTGATTGACCTTTAAAATTTTTACTTTATCTGGATTATTTTTTTGGTCTCAGATGTTTAAATCTGAAATGGTGAAATCAGGTTAGCCAGAAATAATTATATTCAGCTAGCTTTAAAAGGGAAATAGATAAGAATTTCTCTTCATAGTCCTTCCTGAAAAGGCAAAGGATATCATGCTAAGTGAAATAAGTCAGACTGAGAAAGACAAATACCAAATGGTTTCACTCATGTGTGTAATCTTAGAAAACAAAACAAATAAATAAACAAAAAGCAGAATCAGACCTATAAATATAGAAAACAGAGACTTACCAGAGGGAAGGGCAGTGAGGGAATGGGCAAAACGGGGAAAGGGGACTGGGAGATACAGGCTTGAGTTATGGAATGAATAAGTCACAGGAATAAAAGGTACAAGGAATACAGTTGATGATATTGTAATAGCACTGTATGGTGACACATGGTAGCTACACTCGTGGTAAACATAGCATAACATATAGAGATAATGAATCACTGTGCTGGACAACTGAAACTAATGTAACATTGTGTGTCACCTATACTCAAAAAAATGTTTTAAGTCATCTATAATACTCTGTGCCTTGTCAGGCAATTACGATTTACCAAGTATGCATTACAGTAAACAATCCAAAGGAGAGAGGGGGAATCAGCCCTAATCACCAGTGCTGAATAAGATATTTCAATAGGAATGAATACATTTTTTTTAATAGTCAAGTAAGTCTCTGTTTTCTATATTTATAGGTCTGATTCTGCTTTTTGTTTATTTATTTGTTTTGTTTTCTAAGATTACACACATGAGTGAAACCATTTGGTATTTGTCTTTCTCAGTCTGACTTATTTCACTTAGCATGATACCCTCTGGGTCCATCCATGTTGTCACAGATAGCAAGATCTCACCCTTTTGTTATGGCTGCATAATATTCCGTTGTATGTACATACCATTAGATGAGTTTTCTTTTTATAAATACATCAATTTTGAGAAAGGTTAGTCTTCTACAAGTTTATTTCGTAATCCAAATTTATCTACTGCTTTTGATAGTAGAATTGTAATTTGGCAATCATCAAGAAAATTTGAATACTATAGAAACTAGAATGTTATATGTAATTATAGAAAGATTTATGGTTCCCAGTGTTACTCTTTTATTTGTTATAATGGCACTTGATGGTGTAACAACAATAAAATAATAATGACAACCACTTTGACACTGTGGAAGCCTACTTTGAAAGGTAGCCAGGACTACTGCATACTGATGACTACTCCTATTACATATCCTAAAGTTCATTTAAATATGTTTTAAGATGGTTTGTATTTTCTTATTTCTTTGTTAGAGCCAAATACCACAAGTTGAAATATGGGACAGAATTGAATCAGGGAGATATGAAGCCTCCAAGCTATGATTCTGGTAAGCTAATTTTAAAGGAAGTTTAAGTGATTAAAAAGAAGTTGACATCTAGTATTTATAGCAGCAATATTTATAACTGCAAATTAATTTCGAATTATTTGCATATTAGTGACTTTTTCTGACCTTCTTATCTTTAGTGCTAATCATTTAGTGTCATTTAAATGATTTTCCATCACCTTTCTTTTTCCTCTTCCCCTTTCTTTAAGTTCCCCATTTTCTGCTTATGTTCTACACTTCGTGGAAAGATCAAAATTCATGGGGTAACGTACTAACATAACTGTGTCTTGCTGGGTTTCCCAGTATTAATGGGAACTTTGAGATATGCGGTACAAAGTACATCATGCCCTGGAAATCCTGAGAGAAAGAGAAGGAATGATGGAGTTCACAGATTTCTTTTCAAGTACAGGGAATTCCTAATCCCTTCAACCTCATCCCCTCAGTTGCAGGTGCAAAATTGTTTTTGGATTTTCTTATGCACAGAAGATTCTGCAGCCGGACCGTCTTTTAACAGCTGAAGCATTTATGATCTTTTTGTGTTATTTCTTCTTTTTTATTCTCCTATCTTCCTCTTCATCCCTACAAAAATAACACTTTGTAAACAATCAGATATTAAGGATATAGATAGACATAATTGACTTATTAGGAGGTATAACAGATAGTAGGAAAAGTTTTTCAAGTTATGTTTCAAATGAGTATGTTTTGACATAATTTCAGATTAAATTTCTAGATCAAATATCTGACGATATCAGTTATTGTTTATATCATTTATATGTTGAAATATATGAAATATGTGCCTTGTACTAGGGCCTCTATGTATGTTAACCTTAATTCTTAAAATAGTTGCTCATAAAGATGATATTGTTCTTATTTTACCTATGTGAAAATTGAACTCAGAGAAGTGGAGAAACTTGCATGAGGTCACACAATTATTAAGTAATGGGAATATGGATCTGAGCCCAGGTCTAATGACTGCAACATTCATATACATATTTTTAAAGTTTGTTTGTTTATGTAATCTCTACACCAGAGTGGGGCTCGAACTCATAACCCCAAGATCAAGAGTCGCATGCTCCTCTGACTGAACCAGCCAGCTGCCCCATACCTGTAGAGTCCAAAATTCATATTAGCCCTGTTTTACCACACTGCTTCTGTATTTGACAATGTATGAAAAAAACCTTATAAGATCTGAATGCGCTGCTGATTTTAAAGTTCAATTCAGTGTAGTAATGTTAACACATTTCCCCAGCTGAATACTGATCCATGAGATTTGGAGCAGTATCTGTTGATCATTGGCATATTTTTTCCTTTGTTTTTTAAATTTTTCTATCTTGCTTTGGTGTCTCTCCTTTTGACTTGAGATTCACTTAAATGTTTTAAATTTAAACTATTTGTTAAAGGCTGTCCTAAAAGTATCTTGGCCAATTCACAGAAGTGATTTAATCAGGATTTTTATATTAAAAAAAGTTTGTTTCCTTATTTTTAGATATTATTTTAGGAGTATAAAAGTCTAATTGCAACATATACAAAATGTTTATAAGTAAACAACGTGGTTCTAGAAAAAGTTTGACTCTTATGCATGTAAGTTCAACTCTGCCCTGACACTTTAAATATTTGTGATATTATTTAATCTTTCGGAGATTGCTCTGCTGCTTATCTGAAACTGGGAAAATAGTGGAAATAATTCATAACTTTCAGGTTTATTTTCTTACTTTATTTATCTTCTTTCTTATTTTCTTAGTACTAACAACACATGGTTAGTACCTAGTATAATTCCATCTATTGATCTTTCACAGTTTATTTACAAATATTAAATATGTAATGCTTGTCAGACCCAGCTTCAAATTCAGTGAATAAGATAACAATGCCCTATTGGATTTTTACAGGGAGGATAAGAAAAAAGTGATTACAGTAAAATGACATGTATAATGGGGAAGGTAATAGGTATTATAGAGCACAATATCTAGTCCTAAGTAGTCAAATGGTGTTTAAAGTTAACATCTGAAGGACAAGTAAGAATTGGCCAGGGAAAGTGAACTTACTAAATATTTGCTGAATGAGAGGTGGGAGAAAGGCAGGGGGAAGAATCTGGCACATTTGAGAAATAAAATAACTGGCTAGTAGAGAAAGGGAGGGAAGGAGTATTTCTAGATGGAGCTAGAGAGTTAGCGGGCGAAGGGGGGAGGGCAGATGGTAAAGTATGTTACAAGGGTCTTGTAAAATATGTTAAGGAATTTACATTTTTATCCTGAGAGTTTTGAGGAGGTGTTTGAAGGATCGGATTTCTCTTAGATCCCACAGGCAGCAGTGTAGCAGGTGGATCAGATAGCCTCTGGATCTGTGACAGGGAGACTGGTGAGCAGACTGTTGCAGCCTCCTGGCTAAATGAGGAAGGCTGCCTTGACAGGCACTGACTGGATGTGAAGAGAGAGGGGGTATGTTCAGGAAATACTTACGGTGTAAAATCTGCAGGAATGAGTTCCAGTTTCGATGTAGGGAATGAAAAAAAGGGACATTCAAAGATGACCCCCACACTTCTAGTTCTCAAAACTAGGTCGGAAGTAGATTTGGAAGATGATGGGTTCGCTTTTGGATTTATTAGTTCGGCAATGAAGTGAAGATGGCTGGAGCTCAAACCAGAGGGTATGGCTTTGATATGTAGATTTGAGAGGCATCAGCACATGGTCCCAAAGGCACTCAGGTCATTGTGGAGGAGGAAGAGGCGCCCCCCCCCACCTCCCACTCCAGACTTTATTCAGAGTGAGAAGAGGACCTGGATTGGAGCCCTGAGGAATGGCAACACTTAAAAAACTGGTAGAAGAATAGAAAGCTGAAAAGGAAATGATAAGAATTATCTTAACAGTAGGATGGAAACCAGGATAAGAGAGGGATTCCAGAAATAAGGACTCTAAAGCACTATGATTAATAACCAGAGGTTCTAAAGAGTAGCTTTAAGATTCACAGATCTGTACCTCTGAAACAAATAATCCAATATATGTTAAGAAAAAAAAAAAGAAGATAGCAGGAGGGGAAGAATGAAGGGGGGAAAATCGGAGGGGGAGATGAACCATGAGAGATGATGGACTCTGAAAAACAAACTGAGGGTTCTAGAGGGGAGGGGGGTGGGGGGATGGGTTAGCCCGGTGATGGGTATTAAAGAGGGCACGTTCTGCATGGAGCACTGGGTGTTATATGCAAACAATGAATCATGGAACACTACACCAAAAACTAATGATGTAATGTATGGTGATTAACATAATAATTTAAAAAAAAGATTTAGTGACACATGGGTCATTACTGTGGGCAGTTTTAGGAGAAAGGTAAGGGTAGAAACAAAGACATGAGTGGAAAATGAAGACTAACTGCAGTTACCTGTAAGTCAGGAAGCTTAGATTGTGAAGGTGGAAGAGAGGGATAGCTGAAAGGGTACATGGGGTCAAGGAAAGTGTGTGTGTGTGTGTGTGTGTGTGTGTGTGTGTGTGTGTGTGTGTGTGTGTGTGTGTGTGTGTGTGTGTGTGTGTG